>NC_133324.1:58101632-58145313 GCF_042186555.1 Aquarana catesbeiana | reverse complement strand
GCACCTATTCTCTGAGAAAAAAAGCCCTGTTTGTATATTATATATTGACAATATATAATAATGACAATATATGCTTTGATCAGTAAAACACACACTGAAATATAAAAATAGTCCACCAAGTGAGAAAATGGTGTAAATGTAAAATGATATCCACCAAGTGAAATAATGATGAATAATAAAATTCAAACAGTCCTGGTATCAGTGAATAATATCAGAAAAATAAATGTCTAAAGATGCTTTTTAGATGTTTATTTTTCTGATAATATTCACTGATACCAGGACTGTTTGAATTTTATTATTCATCATTATTTCACTTGGTGGATATCATTTTACATTTACACCATTTTTTTACTTGGTGGACTATTTTTATATTTCAGTGTGTGTTTTACTGATCACAGCATATATTGTCATTATTATATATTGTCAATTATATAAGCGCTGCATTTTATTATATTAATATTTTAAAATGAGGTTGCATGTGATGATGTGATGCATGCTAGCTCATTATGCCTTTCCTACAGGGTTTTTTATTTTAATTTTTTTTGGGGGGGGGGGGGGGGGGGGGGGGGGGGGGTTGTGTTTGTTTTTTTTTTTTTTTTTTTCCCTTAATTTACAAACTTTTTAAGGTGGTTAAGCAAGTAGCAGTGTATACCCGTGTACTGCCATTGATTACTCTGGGTGGTTGTATTGCATCACCTGTGGCTCCTGGGTGGGGAAGTCCATTGTAGGGCCCCAGGCACCTGTGTGTATGGGGCCCTTACCTCCTGACAATCCCAGGTTCTGCAGTGAAATGGTTACTTTGCTGTGAATGGAGTGCAGTGAGCTCTGATCGCCGGGAGGGTTGAGCTAATTCGGGTCTTGTGGTAGTCAGCACTTCTACACAGCTGATTACCAGCATGGGAGAACGAAAGTCACACGCTACAGAGAAAAACACACAACACTTCTATCTATTCCCAGCAGCTGGACGATCGATCAGACCTGGACTGGTCTCTCTATACTCAAGAACCGGCAATTATTCATCTAATCTAAAGTGTATGTGATCCCCAACTATGAACTTCTCTGATTTGTTCCCTTTTGGTCTGCCAATGCCTAAGGGCTCTTTCACACGGACGATCCGCATGTCCATTTTTCATCCTTCCGTTTTCGGATGAAAAACGGACATACATGTATCCCTATGGAATAGCGGATGTCAGCGGATGAACGTCCGCTGACATAAGACCCGCTCCGATCCGAAAAAGTGTAACGGAGGAAAACCCTACTTTTCCATCCGTTTTCGGATCGGGGTGACGACGGTCCGTCGTCATCCGATCCCCCATAGGGGAGAGCGGCGCTCTGACTGACAGGTCCGTCGCTGCACAGTGTGTCTGTCATCTTCCTGCTCAGCGGGGATCGGTGAAGCGATGCCCGCTGAGCAACCGAGTGTTCACGGGTCGGATCATCACTGATCTGCCCCGTGTGAAAGAGCCTTAAGTGTAACCAAAATATAAACAGAAGCTGAATAGTTGAACTTTTTAAAATTAATGCACTAGAATTCCGCTTAGAACTATAGGCAAAACTCTTTTTTTTTTTTTTTTTGCTGCTATCTGTATCCCATTGCGGAAATCTCCCTTCACTTCCTGTCCCATAGCCAAACAGGAAGTGAGAGAAAATCCCTGCAAATTAAGGTAATTCCTTGCGGACCCCCAGGGTCACCAGAATTGGTGTCCTCATTGGAAGATTTAAGATTTCCCCTCCTATTATTTTTCTGGGGACAACACAAATTTTTGGGATTTTCTTTTATTCTCTCTTTCAATGATAATGGTAAACAGGACAAATAGAGAGGGGGGGCGGCGGCGGCACATGTAGCAGAAAAAAAAACAACCTGATAGGGATTCTAATCCCTCTCCACTCTTTCCAAAACAAAAAACAAAAAAAAAAATCGGCTTTACTAATACTTTAAGGTAGCAAAGTAATAGATACATTTTTTTTTCTTTGGTGGTGGGGTAACTAAGCTTACTTTTGGTAATACTGCTGATTTTTTTTTGTTTTACTATGCAATGTATAAGCAAACATACTTTTTATTTTTATTATTTTTTTTTAATTTTTTTTTTTTTTTTTTAGTTTTGATTAGTGTTTAGTTTTTTTGAAAGAGTAGTTTTATTGCAGACAAAAAGGATGCAATTTATTTTAAAATATGTTCTGTTTGGAACACAATACTAAAATGATTTCTGGAAAAACATGGTAAAGTTATATGCAAATGTAAAAAAGTATGTTTTATATATATATATTATTAATTTTGGTCATTTTCTTGTTATGCGACACGGAAAAAAGTAACAAAAAAATGTAAGTGGGAAGAAAAATTAAAGTGATTGTAAAGGCTCGTGTGTTGTTTTATGTTATACTTCCCTCCTCTATGCAGTTGGTTTTGCACAGAGCAGCCGGGATCCTCTTCTTCTTGGGGTCCCTCTGTGTTGCTCCTGGCCCCTCCCTCCCTTTGAGTGCCTCTCAGCCAGCAGCTTGCTACAGGGGGAACCCAAGCCAAGTCACAGCTCTGTGTATCCATTCAGACTCATTAGTGTTACAAGGTCTCAGGTGTGAATGGGGAGCAGGTGTGTTAAATTTGGTGTTATCGCTCTCACTCTCTCATGCTGGTCACTGGAAGTTCAACATGGCATATATATAATATGTATTTTTATTTTCGTAAGGTTTCTTTAAATGATGTCAGGCCAAAGGTCGTACAGTAGAATGTAACAATACATTGATTCATTGTATCCACCCAATGACTGACATTGGCAGACTATCTGCAAGTGCCATTTTACGGAGGAGCATTTGACAGGTACTCCTGCGGTTTAATACAAAGCAATTACTAGATGTCAGTTTGACAGCCTGTATATGCCAATAATAGTGGCCATGGAGCAGGAGAGGAGCTGGACGTAAGAGATGCATCCCAAAAATGTTAATGGTTTTAGGATGTATCTCTCTTGCATTCAGAATCCTCAAGTATATTACACATACCTGAGAAGTCTTAGCTGTGTGGCAAGCCTGGCGACCCACAGGGACTTTTTAGTACCCCATTATCTGTCCTGTACCCCATCCCACTGTCCTGTACCCTATTATCTGTCCTGTACACATCCCTTATCCTATACCCTATTTGTCCTGTACCCCATCCCCCTGTCCTGTACCTTATTATCTGTCCTGTACCCCGTCCCCCTGTCCTGTACCCCGTCCCCCTGTCCTGTACCCCGTCCCCCTGTCCTGTCCCCCTGTCCTGTCCCCCTGTCCTGTCCCCCATCCCCTATCTTATACCCGATTATCTGTCCTGCACCCCATTATCTGTCCTGCACCCCATTATCTGTCCTGTACCCTATCCCCCTGTCCTGTACCCTATCCCCTTGTCCTGTACCCTATCCCCCTGTCCTGTACCCCATTATCTGTCCTGTACCCTACCCCTTGCATATGTACAGCCTGTACTCCAGTGGATAACACCTGCCAGTGAACTGGGATGGTGTTTGGTTTGAGGACTGGGGTAAGAAAGGAGATTGTACTGGGCAGGGCAGATGGCACAGAGAGAACGCCAACGAGCGCATTTCTGTTCCGTATTATAACAAGCGCTGGGGGAAAATGTCCTGAAAGAATTTCATGCACTAAAAATGCACTTCTCCTTTATCAGCCCCTTTCTGAAAGTACCAGCAAAGAGGACGTTTCTGCCTTTACCATGTAATCACACGACCCGTCTGTGTTGTCCTGTGTAGATCTGCAGACCTGGCACTGCCTTATACATGCAGAGGAGTCTCTGAAAATGCAGCTTACTGATAACATGATCGATTGCAAGGAAGAGGAACTTGCACAACATGACGGCTTCAGAAAATCTTCGCCGCCTTGTATTACTTCCCTGTATTTCCATTCTGAGAAATGGCATACAAGGCATGTCCGTGCTAGTGCATGTTGATGGAATGTGGTGGCAAAGAGGCCCCAGGAGATCAGCAGCAGGGAAATGCAACAAAGTGAAATTGATTTTATTACAAAAAAACATTAAATGGCAGTTGTTTGATACATTGTTTTAGTAAGCCATGTATCGCTTAGTCGGGAATGTACTTTAAAAAAAATCTTTTGCATACTGTGGATGTCTGCCCAGCCTCTGGCTCATGGCTACCTGGGTATGGTTGTCACCCTTTCTGTAGTATCCATGTGATCTTTTATTTATGTTTAAAGAGACATTATTACTTTACACATGCAGGGAAAAGGGACAATGTCTGTCTGTGCTAAGCCCCCCCACCTTCTGACCTCCTTGTACCCCCCCTTACAGCTCCTTGCTTCTCTGCAGCTCTGACAAATACCCAGCACTTCTAGGTGTGCAGGAACATTTGACCTGCCACCTTGTGATAATGCCAACTTCTAGGCCCAGGCACTGCCACACAACCGGGGGAGAGATTCCACCATTCCCATGGGTTGCTGACACATCCCATTTCAATGCTGGCTTAAAATTGTGAAGGAGATTATAAGGGGGCCTTTGCAAAGACTTCTTTTCCCCTGCATGGGCATGACAACTGTCTCTTTAACCACTTGCTTACCGGGCACTTAAACCCCCCTCCTGCCCAGACCAATTTTTAACTTTCAGCGCTGTCACACTTTGAATGACACTTGCGCGGTCATGCTGCACTGTACCCAAATTAAATTTTTATCATTTTTTTTCACACAAATGGAGCTTTCTTTTGGTGGTATTTAATCACCACTTGTGGTTTTATTTTTTGCTAAACAAAGATAGAAATTTTTGAAAAAAAAAAAAAAAGTTTAGTTTGTTATAAAATTTTGCAAACGGGTAATTTTTTCCTTCATTGATATTCGCTGATGAGGCTGCACTGTTGAGGCGACCCTGATGGGCACTGGTAGGTGGCACTGGTAGGTGGTATTGATAGGCAGTACTGGTGATGAGGCACTTTGGTGATTTTTGTAGGTGGCGCTGGTGGGCACGGGTAGGTGGCGCTGGTGGGCACTGGTAGGTGTCACAGAAGCCTCTGTAGAGGCTCTCCACGATCAGGACTGATGTCCCTCTAACAGCCGCCGGTGAAAGACTTTTTTTTTTTTTTTTAGCGTGAGGAGAAAAAATAGCTGATTACCGGCTCTGTTTACATCACATGATCAGCTGTCATTGGCTGACAGCTGATCACATGGTAAGGGGTCGGGATTGACCCCTTACTCCGATCTGTGATCAGCCCAGTCTCATAGACTCGCTGATCACAGAGCGCGCCCTGCAGGGGGCGCACAGGCCGCTCGAGCACAGGAGAACGTCTATGGGACGCCCTCCCGGCAAATTAAGTTCGCGCAGCAGCCGTCTTTTTTTTGGCTATAGCGCGGATGGGAGGTGGTTAAAAGGCATCATAGAAATATAGAAAATAGCCACAGAAGAAAAGAAAGATTAAAAAAAACTCCAAGGTAATTTTAAGTATTGGTAAATAGGTCCTATAACAGGTAACGTGTTTCAGGGATTAAACCTCTTCCCCCTTCATCAGGGCTCACATACAGGATAAAACTTGAATAGAACGCACAAATCTATGTTGAGACTGGAATTAAACTCCCCATATGGATTAACAATGTAAAAGATGCTGAGCGACAATCTCTAAAGTCTATTCAAGTTTTATGCTTTATTTTAGCCCTGATGAAGGGCATACTAGGCTCACTATGCCTTTGTCTTACAGGTTTTTTTTTTTTTTTTTTTTTTAAGGGTCCGCTCCCCCCCTGAAAGATACCAAATGTGGCACAGGAAGGGGGGGGGGGGGGATCAGATGAGCGGAAGTTCCACTTTTAGGTGGAACTCCGCTTTAAGTAGGTGTTCATATTACATAATTGTGGTAGATCTAAGGTTGATTGTGCAGAGATAGCATAAATTACAGATTGTAATGTGAATAGTGATCTTTAGGGGAATTCAGTAAGGCAATGATGACACTTTTCTGGGGGTATGGCCCCTTTACAGCTGACAGTAAACAAAGGGCGCTGGCTGACATTGTCTATATGCGGCCGTGGCTACAGCCATCATCTCCTCCACCTTTTTTTTTTTTTTTTGCTTACTTTTAGCTGTCTGCCAGTTACTAAGTCATCAGGGCTGGGGATAAGTCATTGGTTGCTAGGAAGCTGGTGGTGTCACTGGCAGCCTAGCAACCGCAAGCTCTGTGCTGGAAGCGGTCACATTTGACGTCTTCTCGGCACTTACATGACCCACTCTGAGCCAGGAATGAGTCATCGGGGCCAGGGATGAGTTATCGGGGCCAGGCATGAGTTATCATATTAGTACAGCTAATGGCGCCCTAGCAAGCAAGGGGCTAAACATGCACCCAGGACAGATTGTTGTTGGTATAGACCCTCCACCCCCCCCCCCCCTCGCCTTCTATGTGACAGATCCATGGACCTGCTCCTCATGGGGACAGTTGCCCACACTGACATTTGTTGTTCGGAGGAGCGAGTGAATTCTAATTGTACAAACTGTCATGTTCTGCTCAATTGTTAAAGGGGGAAAAAAAAAAAAAAAAGCAATAGCGATATAAATTTGCCGTCTTCAGATCCATTTATTAGAAGAATGTGGCCTGTAATTATGGCACTTGCATTGTCACCATGGGAACAGCTTATGGAACAAAGTTTTATTCCCATGATGCTTTGTTCTTCAAGCAGCAGCAGAGTCTGTGTGTATATATTATTTTTTTTTTTTAAAGAAAGAGTTCACGCAAACCCTGTGCACCCTTTCCACGCTCTCCTTCATTTTGCAGTGATGTCAGCGCTTTGTGCAAAGTTAGATCTTGTACAGGGCCTGCCTATAGAGGGTGAATGGTGTCCTTCTGGGTGACAACCTGGACTTTATTCTCCACGGCCCGGCATGTACGGGACTTTACCGAGAAAGCTGGAACATCCCTAGTGCGTGTAGGACATGGCAGTCATGTACATGGGTCTGAATGTGGGGTGTATGTTGCATAAGTGGGGATTGTGCACCCCTTTTTTTTTTTTTCTCTTTCTCTTCTGTTTGATGAAACAAATGTTTCAAATTAGGACAAGCACTTGTGTTAGTACAAGCGTTTAACCCCTTCGCGCCTAATGGTAAACAAATCTTAATGCCTGAGCACGATTTTGCAACTTTGACATGTGTTGGTATAACTGTACAGATCATCACAACTACTTTTGTGTATCCAGGTGGATTATACTGTGTTTTTTTTTTTTTTTTCAGAACAAATTGGGCTTTCATTTGGTGGTAAATGGTAATGGTTATCTTCTATTTTTTTTTTTATTACTTCTTAATTTTTTTTTTTTCTTTTTACAACATCAATAACGGTCACCCCCCCCCCCTTCCTGCCAAAGCCAATTTTCAGCTTTCAGCGCTGTCGCACTTTGAATGACAATTGCGCGGTCATGCAACACTGTACACAAAGAAAATTTCTATTGCGCTTTTTTTTTTTTTAAGACCGATAGAGCTTTCTTTTGGTGGTATTTAATCACCACTGAGTTTTTTAAATTTTGCTAAACAAATAAAAAAAGACCAAAAATATTGAAAAAAAAAAAAGTTTTTTTCCCCCCACAAATAGAGCTTTCTTTTAGTGGTATTTGATCACCTCTGCGGTTTTTATTTTTTGCTAAACAAATAAAAAAAAAAGTGAAAAATTTTGAAAAAAAAAAAAAAGTTTTTCTTATAAAATTTTTTAAGGCGGCACCGATGGGCAATAATATGCAGCACTGATGGGCGCTCTTAGGTTGCACTGATGGGCGCTCTTAGGTTGCACTGATGGGCGCTCTTAGGTTGCACTGATGGGCGCTCTTAGGTTGCACTGATGGGCGCTCTTAGGCTGCACTGATGGGCACTGAAAGGCTGCACTGATAGACTGCACTGATAGACATCACTGATAAGAAGGCGCTGGCAGGTATTAGTGATTGGCATGATTTATGGGCACTGATTGGTGTCCTGGGTGGGCTTCCTCGGGGCGGTGGCTGCACTGATAATCCATCAGCACAAACTCCCCCTGTCAGAGGAGCAGCCAATCGGCTCTCTTCTACTCACGTCTGTCAGACGCGAGTGAGGAAAAGCCGATACACGACTTTTCCTGTTTAGTCCGTGATCAGCTGTGATTGGACACGGCTGATCACGTGGTAAAGGGCCTCCATCAGAGGCTCTTTACTGAGATCGGTGTTGCGGTGTGTCAGCCTGACGCCCCCCCCCCCCCCCCCAGGGGCGCGCGTGCCGTTATCCTAAATGACGTCATATCACGTCCAGTCAGGATAACGGAACCACCGCCCAGTCGCCATTTTGTTATAGGCCAGACAGGAAGTGGTTAATTATCAAAGGAAAACTGGCCAAAAAAAATGAAAAGAGAAAAAAAATTTTTTTTTTTTCTTTTTTAAATTTAGCTGTGTATTTCTTGTTACTATCATAACCTACCATCAAAGAACAACCGAAAATAAATTCTCCTTCTCCTGAGGATGGCAGCGATAACACATATGTGTGTATTTTGTTTTATGTACTTGTAGTACAGCCCAGAAACAATAGTGCACATTTTTCTATATTTTTTTTTTTTTTGTCCTTCCTAAAACCCAGTGACACTAACTGACACTGACACTAATTAACCACTTCAAGACCGTCCATATATATTGCGGCAGGGTGGCTCTATTGCACAAAACAAATACCTGTACATTGTTTTATGCAATAGATACTGTGTGCGCGCGTGCACCTGCGGCATAGAGAGGGAGCCAATCCGCGGATCCCTTTGATCGCCCCTGAGGTTAACCCCTTCCCTGCCAGTGTCATTTATACAGCGATCAGTGTATTTTTTTTTTTTTTTTGCACTCATCACTGTATTGGTGTCACTGGTCCCCAAAAAGTGTCAGTTGGGGTCAGATTTGTCCGCCGCAATGTCGCAGTCCCGCTAAGAATCGCTGATCGCCGCCATTACCAGTAAAAAACAGTAAAAAAAATAAAAATTAAAAGAAAAATTGTTTGGGCACAATGTCGCACGACCAATTGTCAGTTAAAGTAACACAGTGCCGTATCACAAAAAAATGGCCTGGTCAGGAAGGGGATACAACTTTCTGGGGCTGAAGTAAAAAAAAAAATCCTGCCCAACATATACATAGCCTGACATTGACCTTTTGACCCCTACTTGACCCAAACACTAACCCTGGCCCTGACCTAGATCAAACCTTGATCTAGTTATTTTTTATTTTTATTATTTTAGATTTTTTTTTTTCCTCTCTGCAAAGAGAGGGAAAGATACAATGTATCAAAAACAAATCCCCCAAGCAACAATGGACCGCTTCCAACAATATACTCCTGTCTTCCTTTTTTTTCCCTTCCTCATTTCTTGTTGTTGTCACAGGACAGGAAGTGACAAATCTCGCCAAGGGGACACAGACAACAAAAAGAAAAAAAAAGTTTTTAAACCATTCTCTATCCATAATAATAAAGGTGGGGGGGGGGGGGGTATAGGGCCTTATGCACACAGGCACATAAAAGTTCCACAGGGTCTTACTGACAAAAAGTAAAAAGTTGATCTCTATGGACAATACAATCTGTATAGATCGATGCAGCTGGTACAGCCACTTCTTCCCTGCTTGGTGAAAAACTTGAATGAGTCATTCACTTGGCGGACACTGCTCAGGGCAGACATGTAAATGACAGTGTGTGCGATTTTCGGGCGCTGCCGCCACTGGTTACACATTGTTTACATGTCCGCCCTGAATGAGTCATGCATGATTATGGTCCTCTGCCAATGGCCTAGGACGAGGTCATTCTGCGTATGGGTCGTGCTATAATTGACCCACTCTGGGCTGAAATGTAAACCATGTGTCCCACACTTATAATGGATAGGTCATATTAACTCAGTGAAAAGTTCCTCCATTTTGCTCTAAAACAGAATCTTCTGATTTTTATCTGGGCTAATAAACGTCCCAGCATCTCCAGTGACCCTTCTGACACATGGTCTACAGGGGGGTTCTCAATATCGCCAAATACTATTTGGCTGCCCAGAACGCCCAATTATCCCTGCTTCGTGCCTCACTAGATATTCCTCTGTGGATTCTCTTGGAATTTCCCAACTGTGCCCCCACTACCATGCCAACCCTCCTTTTGACTACCCCGTAAACCTTCGCCCATTGACTTTAAGCCCACTTATGCATCGTAGCTTACAAGTTTGGAATTCCATGCGGTACTCCACTGGCCTCATGTCGCCCTTTCTTTCCTTTGCTCCCAGTCACTAATAACTCTCTTTCTCCCCCAGGTCTAGACCAACCACAGGCGTTCTTCCTGGTGGGTCACTAAGGGATTCACACATGTTCGGCACTTTCTAACCGCTACATCGTTTGCCATGCGGGCCTCACTTCGGGAGACCCAATGACATTAGCATGAGCGGAGCTCTTCCACTACCTCCAACTTCAGCACTGTCTCTCCTCGCTGCGCAGGACTTCTACGTGCCCGTTCCAAAAAACTCCATTTTTTTTTATATAATCTTTATTTTTATTTTATGTATTAAAAGGAACATACAGACATATAGTCTATGGTCATTCTTACCACAATACAGTGCAATTCTTACAGTGCAAACATAGACGTTCCAGACAATAACAAGTTGTCAAACCAATCACAAGACAAGGTAAAAACCGGAGGGGTGAGGGAAGGAGGGGGAAGGGGATGAGGGATCAAGTCTTCTTCAAACTGTATTGCACTGTGGAACAGTCAAAATGATTCCCAGGGGGGGGTCCCGCCATGGCAACTTCTTGGCCGGACCCGTCACAAATGCCCTCCATTCTGTATTGGAGGGGGGGTCTCGTCCCTGCTTTAAGGTCCCCGAGATGCCCACCGGGCGGGTCCCTCGGGAGGGGGGCCATAAGCCTCCAACTAACCTCCACCGAAAGGGAGGCGCCCCACGGGCATCCCCTGGGGTCAATGCCTTTGAAAGGTGCCTGTGTCGCCAGGCGGAGCCCCTTTCCCATAAGTCTGCCCTGGTAATAACTCTATAACATTTAATAAGGGAGATACAAAACTTGCCTTTCTTAAAGGGAAAAAAAAAAAACTCCAAAGACGCCTAGCGTTTCGTATGAGCCTTCAACTGTGGACCTTGTGAACCATGCATAAGGAAAGAAAAGGTCTACACCCGGTGCAATCAATAGGGTGGTGAGACATGCCATTCAGGTACGCACGTCACCACATACAGGCCTCCTTAGCTTCAAGGAGGGCTCCGCTAACTCCAACAGCGCGACTTCCAGGCTAGAGGATACAGGATTAGTGTCAATGGTGAATCTCCGCCACTGGGCCCAGATACTATCAAAGCGCTCACTCCTATTCCTGCACCCCGCCACCCACTCCTCCGCCTCTCTGATATCCTCCACCTTCTGTAACCATTCTTTTAAGGTAGGGATCCGTGGACTCTTCCAGTGGAGAGGAACCAGCCTTTTAGCAGCGTTTAATAGATGAGGAAGGGCGCTTTTTTTGTAGTGGCTCAGAGGGAGGGTGGGGAGGTGCAAGAGAAAATGCTCTGGGGAGAACGGGATCTCAATCTGCAGAGCATTTTTAATGGTAGCCTGTACCTCCGTCCAGAACGGCCTAATTACTGGGCATTCCCACCACACATGAAGGAGGGTGCCTTTCTGACCGCAGTCACGCCAGCAGCGGTCAGAAACCGAGGGGTAAATACGTGCTATGACGGCTGGTACCCGGTACCAACGAGTTAGGAGCTTGTAGTTAGTTTCCTGCGTTCTGGACTCTATGGAGCTAGAATGTGCTAATTTATACATGTGTAGGCGCTGTTCTGGTGAGAACTCTATCCCTAGGTCCCGCTCCCATTCTCTTATGAAAGCCGGCTTGCAAGCAGCGGAAACTGAACCCAGTAGCCTATATAACTCAGAGATCAGATGGGGAGTTGGTTCTTCTTCTATGAAAAATCTTTCTAGTGTGGTAATGGTGTCTAGCCCTCTCATCGAAGCCCCCTCTGTTGCAATGAAGTGTTGGAGTTGCTGGTGTCTCCACCAATCCATGGGGAATCTGCCATGGCTAGTCCTCAAGGCATCTAGGGGTATCAGACTACCCTTATCTACAAATTTGCCACAGCTATAATTACCATCTGTAACCCATGTACCAAAAAAGGTCCTTTGCTCCCCAGGAGGGAACCACCTGAACCCCCCCAGCGGTGCCAGTGGGGAGCCCGGGGGCACCAAAGCGTACAAAGCATTCGTGCGATCCCAGACCCGCAGGGTATGGGTAGTTAGCGGGGAGGACGTCTGTGAGAGTCCTCTATATTCACGAGGCAGCCAAGGCGCGTAGGACAAGTCACGACCCGCCAAGCTCTTTTCCAAGGAGACCCATATTTTTGAACCCCCATGATGCCGCCAGTTGAGGATATGTTGGATCGCAATGGCTCTGTAGTATCGTCTTATATCCGGGAGGCCCAGGCCTCCCATTTCCTTGGCCTTCTGTAGTAAAGACGCGGCCAGTCTTGGCCTTTTACCATGCCAGATGAAATTAATCATTAGGCTTTGAAGCTGTGTAAAGAAGCTCCTGGGGAGAGGGACCGGCAGCATTTGTAAATAAAAGAGCACCCGTGGAAGGATGTTCATCTAAGTTTGCCCAGCCACGTGAAGGAGGTCTTGGCCCAATTCTGTAAGTCTCTACGCACCATGCTCAAAAGGGTGGGAAAATTAGCCGAGTAAATATTATCAAATCTATTGGTAAGTTGTATACCCAGGTACTTAATCGATGTTGTAGCCCAACTAAATGGGAAAGCTTGTTGTAAGTCATTAGCCATCTTCGCAGGGATGGTGATGGGCAGGATTTCGGATTTCGAAAAATTTATTTTAAAATTGGACACCTGACCAAAAGTTTTTAGTTCCCTCATAAGGTTTGGCAGCGACACCAAGGGCTGGGTCAAATGAAAGAGCACGTCATCTGCATAGGCTGACAGTTTGTGTTCCGTTGACCCCACCGTCACCCCTCTGATGTCAGCACTCGCCCGTATTGTTCGAAGCAGTGGCTCCATAGCCAGAGCGAACAAGAGGGGGGAGAGGGGGCACCCCTGCCTCGTGCCATTCCGAATGGGGAACCCCTGGGATAAGTGGCCATTTACCTTGACCTTCGCACTGGGGGTCGCGTAAAGTGCCATGATCCATCTAAGCATATGAGGGCCTAGTCCCCAAGCCTCCAGCACCGCCTTAAGGTATGACCAATCTAGTCTGTCAAAAGCCTTTTCGGCATCCGTGGACAGAATAAGGTATGGGGTGGAATTCCTATGGGCACATGCCCATTGTATAAGCTGCATGGCCCGGATGGAGTTATCCCTAGCTTCTCTACCTGGGATAAATCCCGTTTGATCGGGGTGGATAAAGGAGGGCAAGACATATTTAAGTCGATTTGCCATGATCTTAGCAAAAATTTTTATATCGACGTTAAGAAGTGATATTGGTCGATAGCTTTGTGGGAGAGTAGGGTCCTTGCCTTCCTTCGGGATTACGGTGATGTGGGCTAATAATGCCTCGGGGGGGATCTGGTGAGTTGTGGCTAAAGAATTAAAATACCTACACATATGATTTTGTAGCAAAGGGAGAAATTTTACATAGTACGCTTTGGAATATCCATCCGGGCCAGGGCTCTTCCCATTAGGTAGGGCCTTCACTGTCGAGATGATCTCCTGAGGGGAGACGGGGGCGTCAAGGTCTAGCTGCTGTTCGGGTGTCAGGGAGGGAAGTCCGGCTGAGGCGAGGTAGTCGCCAATAGCTTTCATTTTCGCTGTCCGCCCTGTGTGGGAGATCTCCTTATCTAGGTGATATAAGTCCGCATAATAATCTCTAAAGATGGAGGCAATCCCGGAGGAGTGTAATGTAGCTGTACCGTCAGGGGACCGAAGAGAGTGCACGTGAGCTGTCAGTCTTCTCCGCCGGAGCGCTCTAGCGAGCATTCTACCACACTTATTTCCCTGTTCGTAGTATTTATGTGAAAGGTAGCGTAGTTGTCTGCGCGCTCGACGGTCAAGGAGGCGTGAAAAGAGTTCTCTCAGTTCGATCAACCGATCGCGGGCTTGAACATCTCCCTGGCGTTTGTGTTTAAGTTCTTCTTCCTGTAAAGCTGTCAGTACCCTCTGGAAGTCTATCTGCCTTTCCTTTTTAAGTTTAGAGCCTAGGGAGATCAGTTCCCCCCTGAGTACCGCCTTATGGCTTTCCCACACCACTCCGTCTGCCATATCCTCAGACACATTCTCTGTGAAATAATGTGTAATGGTCTCAGAGACCCTAGCCACTACCGAGGCATCGTCTAGGAGGTTTTCATTGAGCCTCCAGGACCAGGCCCTCTGCGTTTCATCTGGGATTCGCAGCACGGCCCACACCGGAGCGTGATCTGAAATAGTGATATTGCCTATTTCAGCTGACTGCAACAGCTCAAGGGTGTCGTGGTCCACACACATTAAATCAATGCGCGTGTACACGTCATGCACCCCCGAATAGTAGCTGTAATCCCTCTCTGACGCATGAAGAGCTCTCCACGTGTCTATAAGGAAGCTGTTCTGCAGTGACTTGCGAAAATGCTTGAGGAAGGCTTGGGAGTGAGTGGGGCGGCCTCGGGATGTGTCAACGAGTGGGTCCGGGCTCACATTAAAGTCCCCTCCAAGAATTAGGTGCCCTTCCCTGAATTCGTTCAGCTTGTCTAACACAGAGTCAATAAAGGAGAGTTGTTGGGCATTGGGTGCGTAGAGAGTCGCAAATGTAAATTTTTTGTTGGCCAAGACCCCCTTCACAAAGACGTATCTACCCTGCGGGTCGACTCGGCTCTCTGAGAACTGGAATGGGCAAGACCTATGGAACGCAATGGCTGTACCCCGTGATTTGGCCACCGGAGAGTTGCTAAAGAACCATTGGGTGTATAAGTGTGTAGGTATCTTTGGGAGGGACTGTTCCCTAAAGTGAGTCTCCTGCAGGAAAACCACCTGGGCCCCCAGCCTCTTTAGTTCCTGCCAAAGCCTGTTGCGCTTGTGTGGAGAGCAGAGCCCCCTGACATTATAGGACAGTACCTTTAGTGACGGCGCACCTGACCTGGATGATAGTTGACCGGTCACACCCCCTCTGGGTCCTCCGTGCATGGTTCAGTCCGTCAAAAGGCGACCTGAAGATCAAAGCAATAACCGTTAGCTCTGGAAAGTAATATCAGGCACAGAATGATATGAAGGGGGGAGGTGGTGGGAGGGGGGAGGAGGGGGGAGGTTAAGGGGGGGGGAGGTAGATAGGGAGGAGGGGGGGTTTAGGGGGGTTAGTGGAGAGAGTAGGTAGGGTAGGGGAGGAAAAGGAGGGAAGGGGATACGGGTGAAAACAATAGAAAACTATAGAGCTCACCCGGGAGGGGGGTATCAACCCAAAAACCGCCCGGGTGAAAACTCGGAGTCCCACAAGGGACTGTCACCTAGTAAGGTGAGGCCTAATTGGGGTACGTGGGTGACCACCAAGGGGACGGCTAGCCCTTCCGTCCGTCCAGTCCATTATGACACATAAACAGGGTGGGGGGAAAAAAAAAAAAAAAAAAAAACAGTACATATCACCAAAAGGGGAAAGGAGATTATGTAACTCGAACTCCCAAAAAAGTGCGAAAAAGAAAAAACGGTGGGAAGGAAACCAGACAGCCAGGCTAGGAGCTGAACCGCGGACCCCCCCAGTCCATCATGGCGCCCAATGGTACTCAGAATTGGGAAGTAGTGCAAAGGGCCTCGCGTGCAACGTCCTGCACGTGGAAGTAGGATAAGACAGCAATGCGTCCGTTGGGCCCAGTGTCCTGATGAGGGCACCTATGATGAAGAGGGGATTATGTCCAGAAAATTAGTGAGAGCAGCAAGGGCGTCAGTGGTTTGTTCAGTCACTGGTTGTAGAGGTGCCCGGACGTGGGCCCTCTGTTTGCCTGTTACGACCTCGGGAGCGTCTGTTTCCTGCCGCCTGGATCCAAGGCTGAGGTAGCTGGGGCATCTGGATGTCCGGAGTGGTGCGCCAGTCCGGGAAATCCACTGGATTAAGCTCCAAGGTATGTAAGAAGCAGGGGAGGTCATCCTTTGTGCGTAGTATAGCCCAACGGCCATTCTTGGAAGCCTGGAGGCTGAATGGGAAGCCCCAGCGGTATGTGAGGCCTGCTGCTTGAATTTCCATTAGGAGTGGGCGTAGGGCTCGCCGCTGCATTAGGGTACGCCGTGAGAGGTCCTGGTAAAAGGACAGTTGAGCTCCATCAAAGTCAAAGACTGGTCTGTTACGCATCTTTTGCATTATACGGTCCTTTAGTGTAAATTTGTGCAGCTTGCAGATCACATCCCTGGGGTTGTCGGGGTCTTCTGATGGGGGCTGAAGTGCCCTGTGCGCTCTGTCTATCTCAATCGGCACCGATGGAGGCAAACTCAGGATCTCACGGAACACTCCCTGCAAGGTGGGAACAATGTCCTTAGGTGCAGTGGCTTCAGGAAGGCCTCGTATGCGAATATTCGCTCGCCTGCTGCGGTTCTCCATGTCATCCAACTGACACAGAAGGGCCTCAATCTGGTGACTATGGGTGACAGTCTGTTCTTTGAGCTGAGCTATGGCGGGTATAGTGTCATCAAATTTCTGCTCCAGAGTCTCTACCCTGTGACCCAGTTCAGTGGTATCTGTTTGCAATTGCTCAATGTCTTGCCTGAAGGCCCTCTCAATCCTGCTGGTAAAGCGCTCTAGGTCCTCCTTAGTGGGGAGAGACCATAGATGCTGTCTGATGTCCCTGTCCTCCGTCAAATCTGCCAGGTTTGTGCCCCTGTCCTGTGGTGATGTGGAGCGGGGGGATGCAGGGGGGATGGAGTCGCTTACCAGCCTGGGAGAGGAGATAGGAGACAGTGCTGGGGGCGCTGGCTGAATTTCCTGCTGCAGCGTGGCCGTTCGTTCCGGCGCCATCTTGGATTTTCCCCTCTGCTGGCGGGGGGTGTCGGAAAGGAAAGAATCCAGCGATCCTTGGCCGTTGGGGTGAGCTCTTTTCGGCTGGGAAGAAGCTCGCCGCCGCTGTGACATGCCCTGTGCGGAAATCGGGGGGTAATCACCCCTGTAGCTGCTTATTTAGCTGCGGACCGGACGGAGCTCGGGCTCAGCACGTCCTCACTCCTCCATAGCCAGGCCACGCCCCCCCAAAAAACTCCATTTGAACGCACCTGCCTGCACTCCCCAGGATCCCAAGGCCTCATCTCGGCTTTCTATGCTTCTCTGAATAACCGTTCATCTTCTACTCCTCTACACCTATGTAGCTCAGTGGGAACGAGACTCGGCAACCAAAATAGTCTTGATGGGCTGGAGCGGAGCCTGGTCTTCTGTAACCAAAAACGCTCATTTAACCACTTCGATACTGGGCACTTTCACCCCCCCTTCCTGCCCAGGCCAATTTTCAGCTTTCAGCGCTGTCGCACTTTGAATAACAATTGCGCGGTCATGCAGTTCTGTACACAAAGAGAATTTCTATCGCCCTTTTTTTTTTTTTTCTTTTTTTTTTTAAGACCAATAAAGCTTTCTTTTGGTGGTATTTAATCACCACTGAGTTTTTTTTATTTTGCTAAACAAATAAAAAAAAGACCAAAAATATTGAAAAAAAAAAAAAAAAAAAACCTTTTTCTTATTTACAAAATTTTGTAACAGAAACAAAATTTTCTCCGTCACTGATGTGCGCTGATGAGGCTGCACTGACAGGCAGGATGAATAGGCAGCACTGATAGGCAGCACTAATGGGCACTGATAGATGGCACTGATGGGCAGCCTTTATGAGCACTGATGAGGCACTGACAGGCATCACTGATTGACACTGAAAGGCAGCACTGATTGGCATCACTGGTGGGCACATGTGGGCTCATCGGCTCTCCTCTACTCGCACTGTCAGTGCGAGTAGAGGAATGCCTATAACTGGCACTTCCTGTTTACACTGTGATCCGCTATGATTGGACACAGCTAATCATGTGACAGAGAGCCTACATCATAGGCTCTTTAACCGTGATTGGAGACGCAGTGTGACCAAGTAAAACGCCTCACCACTGATCGCCATGCTGCGTGCCCCTGGGGGACATGCACGAGATGCTTATTCTGAAGGACGTCATATATACGATGTTCAGTCAGAACAATGGAAACCCCACCTGGTTGTCATTTTGCTATAGGCTGGGCGGGAAGGTGTTAATACAGCGACCTTGGAGGCAGCATATAAGGTGCTCCTACGTTGGTATTGGGATTACAGTTACCTCCATATCCAGGGTTTTGGCCATCTGGGCAATGTCGTGCACATATGGTGGACATGTCCTGGGCTAATTGGCTTCCAGTCTGTTTGGCTTCCTATTCACGTTATTTCATCTGCCTGTACAAAAAGAAGCCAAGTTTGCCTTTTCTTTATCATACATCATAGGACACAGAGCCTTAAGTTTTTACTTAATGGGTTATAGGCCACCTTCAGGTGTTGACACTGGTAAACCCTAATTAAGGAAGTTAACTCCCTATATAACCCCCTCCTCCTTCCAGGAGCACATCAGTCCAATCTTTGGCCTGTTTGCTTATCAACGTAAACTCGCTTCCTATCTATTTCTGTCAGCCCTAAAGAACAATTGTCCAAGCCTGGAAAAAAACATCTGTCCACTTTCAGGGGGTAAGATAATCGCATGACCGTGTTAATGCTTAATGAACAGATGTTGACTATCCACAATGACTCTCATGCCAAGTTCCTCAAAATTTGGGAACAATGGCTGTCCTATGCCTTTCTTACCCTCCCCCTAGCCAGCCGCCTGTGACGGACGGTCCCCAATGCTCCACAACCCTTACCTTTTCCCCATCTCTCGGCCTTTACCCTTCTGGCCTCCCTTTCTCCTTATCCCATCTTTAACTCCTTACTCAGTAGGTGCATGAGCTCCCTTCCTTTTAGCGTCTTCTTTCCACCTAACTTTCTTCTGGTTTCCTCTCCTCTTTTCCTGTTTAGATCTGTCTAGGCTGTATATTGCACCACCGTTTTGGATATCGGTGGGCCAAGGGGACACCCCATTGTTGTGGGGAATCTCTCGGGGTCCTTTATGGTTCCATGTACACCCCTATTTACTGCTGTTGTGTTGGCTCTCATTTTTCCTGTTTTTATGTTTTGCCTTAGGCCCCTTTTACACATGCGGACAGTATGTCCGTATTTCATCCATCCGTTTTCGGATGAAATACGGACATACATGCATCCCTATGGGATAGCAGGTGTCAGCGGATGTACATCCGCTAACACCCGATGTTGTCCGGCTCCGCTCTCGTCCGATTCTGTGGACGGAAGAAAATCCTATTTTCCCTTATCGTCTTTCAGGACAGCACATGAGAGAGAGGCTCCACCCACTAGGAAACAGGAAACACAAACTCCACCACATTTTAAAAGGAGGCTCCTCTCCACAGCTCGTCAGTTTTTGTGTTTCCTCCGGCAAGGGAACACCTAGTAGGGGCCAGGGTCTCTTATGGTGCTATCCTGAGAGGCCAGGCTGCCTACCCCACCATACCTATCTTTTTCCTCCAGAGAGTCCGATCCTCCCACACCGCGCCACAGGGTTGCTGGTAAGTGGGCTCCTTTTTTCTCTTTCTTTGCTCATGATGAGCTGGACCGTTCCTGGAGCCGCTCCTTAGGCGGCGGCAGCCGTTCGCGGGCTTTTTTGAAACCGCGTGTCGGCGTTACTGGCCGCCGCCATCTTGGAAGAGTACAGACTCGACCGGTCGGAAGTGAGGTATCCGACGAGGGGAAGGCGCTAGGAACGGGCGCATCATTTCCGATCGGAAGTGGCGCAGAGGAAGAAGGGAGGAGCGGTCCTGGTGCCTATATTCCGGTTCCGGTCGGGCGCAACGGCGTTTTTTGACTCCGGAACCGACGTTCGTAAGAGCCACCGATCGGTGCAGCACCACTATGGATTCTGTGGCAGCTGCATGTGGGACAGGCACAGGCACCAGCAAGGCCCAGGTAAGAGGCTATAGTGAATATCCTGGTTACTTTGGTGCCCCTCTCACAAATGTTTTTTTCCCCCTTGGTGGCTGGGGCCTGTCTGGGCACATGGGGTTAACTGTTGTTCCTCCTGTGCACCTGTGGTGAGTCCGTTAGGAGGAAGCTTTGGCTTAATGAATGCTGGTGTTTTTTCTCTTTTGTCATTTTTTTCTGGCAGGCTAAGAGCTCTGAACCAGCCATTAAAAAGAGATGCCCCTCATGTAAAGCAAAGTTACTGGAGGGTTGGAAGAAGACTTTATGCCAAATTTGCATTGACTCCTTAGTCAAGGAAGAGGCTTCTTCTGCGTGCAGCGACATAATCGCATCAGTTAAGAAAGAGCTAGATGCTACTATACAGGCTTTTCGCTCTTCTCTTGTAACACCAGCATTAAGTCAGGCAACTACCTCAGACCCCTCTCAGGACACTTAACCCCAACGGTAGAGGCTGAGGCTGGCCCAACTACCCAAAAGGGGTATTCCCCCTCATACTCTGGAGAAGAGGAGGAGGAGGATGAGGAAGAGGCAGATGCACCTTCTAGATACAAACTGTCCTTGGAACAAGTAGACAGTCTGTTGAAAGCAATTTATGCAACATTGGGAATGGAGGAAGAAAAAAGAGAATTATCGCTGCACAATAGAATGTATGAAGGGCTTGGTGAAGCATCAGGTCGCACTTTCCCTGTACATTCGGTAATCTCGGAGACCATTAAGAAAGAATGGGCTGACCCAGAGAGGAAACCCTTTTTCCCAAGAGCTCACAAGAGGCGTTTTCCATTTAATGATAATCCTGAGTCACTTTGGAATAAAGTCCCGAAGTTGGATGCAGCTTTTTCCCAAGTATCTAGATCAACAGATCTGGCATTCGAGGACATGGGTACTTTGAAGGATCCTATGGATAAGAAGGCGGACCAACAGCTTAAAAAAGCCTGGCAGTCCATTGTAGGGAATCTCAAGCCTGCTATGGCTATGACCTGTGTCTCCAGAAACATGGAGTTCTGGCTGAATCAGCTAAAAGCACATATTATAGCTGATTCACCCAAACAGGAGATTCTAGATTCCTTCCCAACCCTTATAGCAGCTGTAGCATTTATTTCTGACGCCTCTGCAGATTCTATAAGAATGTCAGCTAGGTCAGGGGCCCTGACCATTGCAGCCAGGAGAGCGTTGTGGTTAAAGACATGGCCTGGGGACGCAGCTTCCAAAAATAAGTTATGCGGAGTGCCATTTTTGGGAGATCAGCTTTTTGGTCCTGATCTAGAATCTATTTTGGATAGAACAGCTGATAAAAAGAAATCCTTTCCGGTTAAAAAGAAAAAGCAGCCAGTTAGGCGGTTTTTTCGACCTCAAAAAAATCAGGAAAGGAGTAACAGGCCCCAAGAAAGAAGAAGGAATTGGGCGGCGCAGAGAGGAAAAGGCAAAGGGAATGTCCTTTTCAATCCTCCTACGCAGGCCAATAAGACACAATGACTGGGTGGTGCCTGTGGGAGGAAGGCTTCAAGAATTCCTTCCTCTCTGGGCAAACATAACAAAAAACCCGTTTGTTTTGGATTCAATAGCCCAGGGTTACAGGATAGAGCTGTTGAACCTTCCTCCAGAGAGGTACTGCGTAACAAGTTTGCCAAAAGACACAACAAAAGCCCTAGCCATGAAGAACCTGTTAGGGGATCTGATAAAACAGGGCGTTGTGGTTCAGGTGCCTCCGGAGGAAGATTGCCAAGGGTTCTACTCCCATATTTTTCTGATAAAGAAACCATCAGGAAGCTTTCGGCTCATCCTCAATTTAAAACCGCTAAACAGGTCAGTCCAATACAGGCGATTCCGCATGGACTCCATCTTTTCGGTAAGAAATCTCTTAGAGGATGCTTTATGGCATCAATCGACTTAAGGGATGCGTACCTACATGTACCTATAGCTGTTCAGTCCCAGAGATATCTGAGGCTGGCAGTAAATATGGGGAGGGAGGTTTTGCACCTTCAATTCAGGGCCCTCCCGTTTGGTCTATCTTCCGCCCCTCGAATATTTACCAAAATTATGGCGGAAGCCCTAGCTCCCCTCCGGCTACAAGGGATTGCGGTTATCCCTTACCTGGACGACCTCCTTTTCTTTGCCCCTTCCAGGGAAAGGTTACAGGAGGATCTGATCAAGGCTCGCAGTCATCTGGAGGCCTTAGGTTGGATTATAAACATCCAAAAATCAAATTTCAATCCAGCACAAAGAGTCCAATTTCTGGGGTATCTGATAGACTCAATGGATCAAAAGTTTTTTCTTCCAGAAGAGAAGAAAGTGAAGGTATTGCAGGCAGTATCCAGCCTTCAGACGAACCTGGAGGTATCAGTCAGAAGGATTATGTCAGTACTGGGAACCTTGACCTCAACCATGCCGGCCATTCAATGGGCCAGACTCCATTTCAGACCCCTTCAGAGTTTTCTCTTAAAGATCTGGGATCACAGTCCAGAAGCTTTAGACTCAAAGGTAAGGCTTCCCACCAGGGTAAAAAGGACCCTTTGGTGGTGGAGAAATCAGGCAGTGCTGTCAAGGGGTTTACTCTGGTCCTTCCCAACAGAGAGAAGGATAACGACAGACGCCAGCAGTTGGGGATGGGGAGCACACTGGGGTCAAGACATAGCTCAGGGAGTTTGGTCCCCAGTGGAAGCAGGAAGGTCATCAAATTGGAGGGAGTTAAAGGCAGTCGCTTTAGCCTTGGTTGCCTTCTCTCCAAACCTTCGGGGGTCCCATGTGCAGATATTGTCAGACAACGCCACCACGGTGGCATACCTGAACAAACAAGGGGGCACAAGGAGCAGCACTCTTCTATTGCTATCTTCAGAGATCCTAGAATGGGCAGAGAGTCATCTACTTTCCCTGTCAGCTGTACATCTCAAGGGCACGCTAAATGGAGTAGCAGATTTCTTGAGCAGACAAAGGATTCAGGGGGCAGAGTGGAGTTTGAATCCAGAAATATTCACTCTAATAACCCAGAAGTGGGGGTGCCCGCAGGTGGATCTATTCGCATCAAGAGAAAATGCTCAGCTCCCTCAGTTCTTCTCCCTGCACCGAGACAACGGATCGATAGGGATAGATGCCCTGGCACATCCTTGGAATTTCCAGCTGGGTTATGCCTTCCCCCCTTTTCAGCTAATTCCTTTAGTATTGAGGAAGATACAGAAGGAGAAGGTGTCGGTAATCTTGATCACCCCGTACTGGCCAAAAAGGGCCTGGTTTTCCTCCATTCTACTAATGTCAGTCAAACCTTTCTGGCAGCTTCCCCTCAGACAGGACTTACTACTTCAAGGTCCAGTGTATCATCCGGATATAGCAAGACTAAGTCTCACTGCTTGGTATCTGAGGAACAGCTGTTGAAAAACAAGGGTTTGTCAGAGCCTCTAGTATCTACTTTACTGGCTAGTAGAAAGAAGGTGACTAGAGATATCTACGCTAAGGTTTGGAAAATCTACAACTCCTGGTGTCGCTCGGCAAACCGAAATTTAGAAGACATTGTGTCGGTTCTGGAATTTCTGCAGAAGGGGGTGGACAAAGGGCTGGCAATCAGCACTCTTAAAGTACAAGTGGCTGCCCTAGGAGTATACCTGGATCAACCTATTTCCTCAGTTCCGTTGGTCACGAGGTTCTTTAGGTCACTTACTAGATCCAGACCAGTTCCCAATAGACACTTTCCAAAATGGGACTTGACAGTGGTTTTACAAGTACTCACAAAAGATCCTTTTGAACCATTACAGTCAATCTCGTTAAAGGATTTAACTCTAAAGACGATATTCTTAGTTGCAGTTACGACTGCGAGAAGAATTGGAGAACTTCAGGCTCTTTCAGTTAAGGAGCCCTTTATGTCAATTTACCCAGACAGGATTGTGCTTAGAACAGATCCTGCGTTTTTACCAAAAGTGGCATCAGTCCATAATAGGTCGCAGGAAATCATCCTGCCAACTTTTTGTTCAGATCCTTCAGGAAGTAAGGAAGAATTATTTCATAAGTTAGATGTAAGAAGAACCTTATTACATTACTTAGAGAAAACAAGGGACTTCAGGTCTTCGGACTCTTTATTTGTTCTGTTTTCCGGCAATAGAAAAGGAAGGAAAGCTTCAAAGGGATCAATTGCCAGATGGTTAAGAATGGCTATTTCAGAAGCTTATGTCCAGTCGGGGTTGTCTCCTCCTCAGGGAGTTCGAGCACATTCTACCAGAGCTCTAGCCACTACATGGGCAGAAAAAGCTGGTGCCACCCCAGACCAAATTTGTAAGGCGGCTACGTGGTCAAGTTATCTTACGTTTGTCCGTCACTACAGATTGGATCTTCTGTCGGCTGGTGATCAGGCATTTGGCAGAAAGGTCCTGCAGGCTGTTGTCCCTCCCTAGTTGGTAAGTCTCGATTATCCTCTCATGTGCTGTCCTGAAAGACGATAAGGGAAAATTCAAGTTAGACTTACCGGTAACTTGTTTTCCATGAGTCTTTCAGGACAGCAGCAACCCGCCCTTCATGTTTATATATACATATTTATACGTATATGGAAGTGTGTGTGTATATATATATATATATATATGCTGTGAATTAACCGTATTATGCTTATGTGTTCCAGCTTGGGCCGGAGGTACTCTACTACAACTGACGAGCTGTGGAGAGGAGCCTCCTTTTAAAATGTGGTGGAGTTTGTGTTTCCTGTTTCCTAGTGGGTGGAGCCTCTCTCTCATGTGCTGTCCTGAAAGACTCATGGAAAACAAGTTACCGGTAAGTCTAACTTGAATTTTTCTATCCGTCTCCAGAGCGGATCGGAGGAACACGGACAGACGGTCCGTGTTCCTCCGATCCCCCATAGGGGAGAGCGGAGATCTGACAGGGTGGTCCCTGCACAGTGTGCGGGTCCCGCCCTGTCATCTGCCTGCTCAGCTGGGGAAAACGGAGCGATCCCCGCTGAGCAGCGGATAAACACGGGGCGGATCAACACGGATCCGTCCCGTGTGAAAGGGGCCTTATTTTTGCCTTCCTTGTGCGCTATTCTCTGTTACATCCTCAATGGTAGCCCCTGCGTGGGTGGAACTTTTGCATCTTAATTTGTTAAAACTGAAACAGAAATGTAAACAGTGTGTAATGGTGCCCGATGGTTACATACTATTGCATGTATTTAACAGATTTTCAGTGAACATTTTTTGGTGTGTTATATTTTGGCGTAATCAGACACCAAGCATTATGGATTATCGTAATGATGTTGTGATTAGGGTTGCCGGTGCCGATACAAAGCATTTGCACAAGTATCAGTACTAAGTCTAAATTCTCCGATATCTGAAACCGATACTTTCAAGCTCGGTTCTTTCAGCTGTCATGTCGGCAGAAATGTAAAACAAACAAAAAAAAAAGCCGCCAATTGTCGGTTGTTAAAGGGGTTGTAAACCCTTGAGGTTTGTCATCTTAATACATTCTATGCATTAAGGTGAAAAAACTTCTTTGATGCAGCTGCCCCCCTCAGAGCCCCCCTTTTACTTATCTGAACCCGGTCTCTCCAGCTCCAGCCGGTGTCTTGGGTCCTGATTGGACAGGTTGATAGCAAAGCAGCCATTGGCTCCCGCTGCTGTCAGTCAAATCCAATAACGTGAAAACTGCCTCCCATGCCATCTGAGTGCTTTCACACTGGGGCGGTGCGCTTGCGGGATGTTAGAAAAAGTCCTGCAAGCAACATCTTTGGGGCAGTTTGAGAGCGCTGTATACAGCGTTCCCAAAACGCCTCTGCCAATCGAAATGAATGGGCAGCGTTTCCGAAGCACCTGAAAAATGCTTCGGAAGCGCCGCAACATGGGCGTTTTTTAACCCCATCTTTTGGTGTTGTATACACCGCTCCTTCACCGCTCCTGCCCATTGAAATCAACTGCCCCGTTGATTTCAATGGGCAGGAGCGGTGAAGGAGCGGTGTATACACCACTCCAAAGATGCTGCTAGCAGGACTTTTTTTCCCATCGTGCCAGCGCACCGCTCCAGTGTGAAAGCCCTCGGGGCTTTCACATTGGAGACACAGCAGCGGCTCTTTCAGGTCGCTTTGCAGGCGCTATTTTTAGCAATGTAGCGCCTGCAAAGCGCCCTGGTGTGAAAGGGGTCATAAATGGAAATGTAGTTTGGAACGAGCTTTAAAAGCTCAGTTCATCTTTTAGGAAAAAAATTATAAATTCACATATTTTTGCAGAAAGAATAAAATGTGTGCCGTGCTGATTTTGAAAAGTGATTGCAGGTGCGGGGAGAAAACGTTCTGCCTTCTGTCACAGGTGGGGGAAGGATGCTTGGAGCATGTTGCACCCAATATACGGATGTAACGTGCTCCAAAGGTGAACTTATTGTTAAGGTTAGGTTCACATTAGAACGCCGTGCAGGAAACCCCCAATCTATGCTTGCTTACTGAACTGTAATTAAAACGTACTGCAGTTGCGAACTGCAGCAGGTGTAAATGTTGAGCTAAAGTGATTGTAAAGGATCGTTTATTTTTTTTTAAATAACAAACATTTTATACTTACCTCCACTATGCAGCTCGTTTTGCACAGAGTGGTCCCGCACCTGCTCTTCTGGGGTCCCCCTGCGGCTCTCGCGGCTGCTCCCCGCATCAAATAACGCCCTTGAAGAAGCGCTGTCCCGGGGGGGGGTTACCTTGCGGGTGCGCTCCTGAGTCCAGCATTTGCGTCCACAGACATGAATGCCGGACTCGGCCCCGGGCGCTCCGCGTCATTGGATTTGATTGACAGCAGCGGCAGCCAATGGCTGTGCTGCTATTGATCTATCCAATCAAAAGCCGGAAAACCGGGGAAAGAGGGACAGCGTGTCCCCGCCGAGGGAAATACAGGGCTCAGGTAAGTAAAACGGGGGGCTGGGGGGCCGGTCACCTCCCAGGTGTTTTTTCACCTCATAGGATCCACTAAGGTGAAAAACACGAGGGTTTACAACCCCTTTAATGACACCCCAAATTCAGGTTGAAAACCCAGCGTGTTTGCCTGCAGCTGATCTCATTGTTCCCGCAGTACCTTGCAATCCTGTTCAGTGCATATTAAAAGAAGTGTATGCACTATTTTTAGAGTGATGCAGTACGATTAAAGCCCGTTGATAATGAATGGGCTCAAATCGCACCGCACTGAATTGCAGTGCTTTCCTGTCTGACTCCTAGGGGTCTGGTGCGTGCAAAATCTGCTGCAACTCTGCATAGAAACCAATCAGCTTTTTTTTTTTTTTTTTTTTTGTCAAAGCTTAAAGTGATTGTTTGTTTTTTGTTAAAAATAACAAACGTTATACTTACTTGCCCTGTGCAGTGGATTTGCACAGAGAAGCCTGGATCCTCCTCTTCTCGGGTCCCTCTTCGGTGCTCCTAGGCACCCCCCTTGTTGAGTGCCCCCCCAGCAAGCAGCTTGCTAAAGGGGCCCCCCAAACCGAGCCGCAGCTCCCCGTGTCCATTCAGACACGGAGCCCCGGCCCCGCCCCCTCTCTCTCCTCCTCATTGGCTCACTGACTTTGACAGCAGTGGAAGCCAATGGCGCCGCACTGCCTTCTCAATGAGGAGGGAGAGTCCTGGGCAGCCGAGGCACTCCTGCAACGTTGCTGGATCTAGATGGACCTCAGGTAATTATTAGTGGGGCTGCTGCACACAGAAGGCGTTTTATCTTAATGCATACAAAGCATTAAGATAAAAAAAACCTTCTGACTTTACACTCGCTTTAATTGAACAATCTGAAGTTAGAAGCTGATTGGCTATCATGCAGAGCTGCACCAGATTTTGCACTCTCCAGTTTTAGTAAATAAACCCCAGTGCGTCTTGTTTCATTTTTTAGTGCAATCTCTATTTTTTTCATTTTTTAGATATTGGGAGCACAAAGTGCAATAATATAGCATGAAAGTGCACAGTGAGAGACTTCCTATTGTATACAAATATCACACAGATAGGCGAGTCAGATCAGTATATTATGGTGGCGGAAAGATATTGATAACATATAGTGTAATATACACAAACCAGTCTGGTTATTTCTCCACCTGTATATCACATCTCAGACCATCCAAATCATTGATTTGCAAGGCTTGTGGAAGACACAATGGGTGAAAAAAAGGGGAAGAGGAAGGGAAATGCGGGTTTTTCCAACATGGCTCTTTGTCGGCGCAAGAGTCTCTTAAGCCTCGTACACACGATCGGACTTTCCGACGGGAATTGTATGATGACAGGCCGTTGGCGGAAAATCCTACCGTTTGTACGCTACATCGGACAATTGTTGTCAGATTTTCCGCGGACAAATGTTGGTTGGAAGGTTTTAAAATTTTCCGCGGACAAATGTCTGTTGTCGGATTTTCCGATCGTGTGTACACAAGTCCGTCAGACAAAGGTCCAAAGTACAAACACGCATGCTCGAAAGCAAGGACGAGCCGGAAGCAGTCGGTCTTTAAAAAAACTAGCGTTCGTAATGGAGAATCAACATTTGTGAGGCGGCAAATTATGAAATCTCGAAATGCAGCGCACAATTCTCTTCTTCTTTAATGGGATAATAATGAAGCTGCTTTTCTGGTGATACTGATGGAGTTCTGTATTTAAAAAGGCTTTTTTTTTTCTAGTGATATCAAGAATAAAATTATTATGCTTTATTATTTTTCTTTGGTCAAGTTACCACAACACCATTATCTCGTAGTTTTTTTATATCAAAGATACAACTATGTTGGTGTCCCTTGTCAATTTTACATTTGTATTTTTTTAAATGTAACTGCCTACTCCCAAACTGTCATTTGAAGTAAAACACATAGCCAAGTATTATTCTCCACAATTTTTTTATTGTGCATTAAAAAAAGAAAACAAATAAAATTAGACATGTTATCTGCCAATAGAACTCAACCAAAAAGTGCATTCTATGCGTCCAAAAATATAGAAAATATACCAAATCGAATCATTATTATTCAACCCAAAAAATAATGTCAAAGCAATAACTCCAAGGCCAATAATAAATAACATGTTATCTCCTCCGATTCCGCAACATGGCTGGTTGACGAACGGCCATTCAGAAAGGAAATGAAAAGCGCCAAATGAAAAGCGCGAATCAACACTCACCAAACTTCTACTAACACAAAATTAGCAGAAGGAGCCCAAAGGGTGGCGCTAAAGAGCTGAAAAACAACATAGTACGTCACTACGTTCGTAATTGTTGGCCAACAATTGTGTGACCGTATGTATGCAAGACAAGTTTGGGCCAACGCCCTTCGGACAAAATTCCACGGTTTTGTTGGCCAACAATCCGATCGTGTGTACGAGGCTTAAGTCTGCAATATTACAGTGTTCTGTCTTCCAGGGGACAAGGTACAAGTAATACTTTTTCCCATGCTGTGGGTCCCAGCTACTTAGTCGGATGGGTAATATAAATGTAACAGATTAATGCAGCTCTCTAATCATTTAAGGGTCCTTTTCACATGAGCTTTCAGATCAGTTCCGTCTGTCAGTTTTTCAGGCAGATCTGATCGGACCTTGCAGTCCTCTATGGAGCGGTGGATGTTTGCTGATACCTGCCGCTATCCAATCCAATCCTACCCGCAAATCCAGACAAATGGTGGTCCTATTTCCTATTTTGGCAGATCGGATGAAAACGGACATGCGATCCTGTTTCCACGCACTTTCCCCATAGAGGAGAGCGGGACTGTGTCCGTGTCCGCTCTGCACAGTGAGCAGACACGGACCTGTCATCCACTTGCTCAGCGTGAATCAGCGGAGCGTTCCCCTGCTGAGCAAGCCGATCCTGCAAAACGGAGGCGTCCGTGTGAAAGGGGCCTAATGCATCTTTTTAATTCATTTTTTTAAATGGTAGCAGTGCAGGTACCTGAATTGGACCTGGTATTTGCCTTTTGCAGTTCCTGTACAGAAGAGTTGGAGTGTAAGAGGAAGAAACAGTACAAGGAACCAATTTGTTTTCTAACGAGAAGCATTCTGATAGGAGGATCCTGAGAGATGAGCTCATCCCTGTGCTGCTTCTTCTTTCACTGTCCAGTCACATACTGTGGGGAGGGTCAGGACAATCTGGGCTAAGAGGAAGTGGGTTGACCGATACTGGCCATCAGACTGAGGACATCTAATGTCATAAAAAAGTACTGCAGAGGAATTCTCTGCATTGAGGGTGAATATTGCAGCAAATCTTGTTTAGTTTATTTTATCTTTTTAAAGGGTTGTTCATTTGTATCTTGTTTTTGGCAAGTGTTTTTCCCTAAATTGGTGACTTTCAATACTTCCTAAAAAAGAAGAGAGTTTGGGACTTTAGGCGTGTACACCAATGATCTGTGCAGTGAACACAAACATATGAATACATAAACGAGATAAATACACATTAAAAGAATCTTTAATGGATTGTATAACAATTTATAAAACCATGTTGTACCATAATGTAACAGTTGCTCAATAGCATACCAATACCATAGCAATGATGCAGCAAAATTACACAGTAAAATAGAGACATACATTGTGTACATGATAATACACTAGAAGGATTGACACACACTATGCTCTACGCGTTTCGTGAAAAAAATGACTTCCTCAGGAGCAGGCATAATCCAAATATCTATAAAGAACACATGAGTAAGCAACAATGTGACTATATCTAAACAGTATTGAAATTATTAGCTAAAAAAAAAAAGCAATACCGTGATGGAGGCACATGTCTATTTGGGCCTCATTTAAAGTCCCAAACTTGTTCTATATTCAATGCCTCCTATAACCATTATAAGGCTATCATTGACCATTTGCATCTTATCTCTGTAGGCAAAGAAAAAACAGGCTATCTCGGAATTGAAATCAGAAAAGACCCCGGTACTGGAGGAAGAGAATGATGCCTTTTTTACAGTATCCACCCCTGATTCATCCTCTCAAAAACTGAAAACAGACTGTGATCCCCCTGACCACTTTATAGAAATTCAGCTCAATGATGACACAGGGACATCCGAAATAAATCAGATAAGTGAGTTGTCTTTGGCAGACTCTTCTGGCATTGAAGATGCAAAGGACAAAGATAAGTCAAAAGAGCTACCTGTTCCAGAGGGTCCGGGTTTGGACCCTACAAGAGAGAAAACCGATTCCAGTATTAGTTATCCTGCACATGACCTTGAATTGTCCACCGATGTGGCTCAATGCTTGGAAAGGACAAGCCCTTCCTTGGACAACGAGACCATAGAGGTCCCTGAAATCAGAGCGGCAGCGCTATCTATTAGAGAGGTGGATCGTGTCAACACTCAACATTTTGTGGAAGCCAAAGAGATTCTGCATTTGTCCAAGGTTAAGTCTTTGTACCCAGAGCTACCTGAGCCGATCTTTGACCACACAAGCGCTGTGGCCACCATTAAGCCCCTTGTCCCCAGTGAGAGGCTCTATCCGGAGCTCCCGCAGCAGCCCAGGCCTATTCCGTTTTCTCGGGAACAGCTGAAGATATTCGAGCCATGCTCTTGGCTGGAGAACGTGGACTCCTTCACCGAGGAGTTTGAGAGGATTGCACATCAGGACCGCCATGAGTTCCACGAGCTACTGATGAACTATGGACGATGCAGGAAGCAGCTTCTGCTGGCCGATTCCAAGCTTCAGATCATGATCTCCGACTGGAAGAACATCAAGAGCAAAGTGTGGGATTTTAAGGAAGAGCACATGACCGTACAGGTAATTTCTTGGTATATGAGCAATTTGGCAAGGAAAAGAAAATCGCTTGATTGCCCCATCAACACAGTCAGTGTTGATGGGGGGGATCCCTCCTGCAGTGCTATTGTATTCTGCCAGTGGTCGGCGGGGAGCCTTCCCAGCCAGCAGGACACAGTGATTACTGCTAACAGCTATAGCCCCTGACAGTAATCGCATGCAAAAAATCCAACTGGCTGGTTGTACTTAAGTAAACCAATGGATTGACTTTAATACAACCAGCCTGCCCATAAATGAATTGAAAGTGTTCAAACCATCTATGGCTGGCGTTAGTCGAAACCAGGGGTCTCCAAACCTTTCAAACCAAGGACCAGTTTACTGTCCTTCAGACTTCAGGAGAGCCAGATTGTGGCCAGCTGGGGTAGAAAATGTCCTGGGCCCAGCATCCGTGAGAATAAATATGGCCTCAGGGTTGGTGGCCAGTAGGAGGAGGAGTAGTGCCCCTATTAGTAAGAGGAATTGTATCCGATCATTGGTGTCAGTGGAAGGAATAGTGCCCCATATCATTGGGAGGAATAGATAAAGGCAGATCTGGCCCTCAGGCCATAGTTTGGAGACTCCTGGTCTAAACCGAAGCAGACCGCTAAGGACACAGTTTAAAGCCCAGCTTTGTTTGCCCTCTCCCTCCCTTGGGAGGCTACTCAGTTAAAGAGATGGTGCTTTTCTCAGATATTGGTTTTATTGTGCTACCAGTAACAAAATTAGAGGGCACCACCTCGTCCAAACACGAGGCCCGTGGGCCAAATGCGGCCTGCCAGGCCATTTCATGTGGCCCTTGCACCTCTCCCGCAGCTGCGGCATCCCCTCGTCTCCACCCCTACCTTGTCTCAGCAGTCAGCAGCAGGGAGGAGGATAGAACTCCTCCTACAGATCCTGTACCTCTCTGTGCAGCTGCAGCACCCCCTCATCTCTGCCTCCCTGGTCTCAGCATTTAGCAGTCTCCAGCAGCTGACTCAAGCCCCCCCCCCCTATAGTCCTCCTCCAGACCCTGCACTTTCTGCTTCCCAGCTGCAGCACAAGGTAAGGATGCAGTGGGGGGCTCTTGACAGCTGATATAAGGGTGAGTGGGGCGCTCTGGACATCTAGTCTTACAGATACATCCGACCCTTTGAGGGCAACCATAATGCTGATGCAGCTTCCAATGAAATTGAGTTTGACACCCCGGCCTAGATCAACCACACCTGCTGGTAAGCTAACAAAGGCTTCGGCTACAGTCTCTATATCTTGGCCACGCCCCCTTCTGATGCGTTTTAACCTTATTGAGCTTAGTTGTAAATTTCTGGGAGGAGAGCCAATAGATGGACGGGAGGCATTTGTGGGGTGCTTTTTTTTTTTTTTTTTTTTTCTCCGTGTGATCCTAGTGCTACCAGTGCATCTAACCCCCCCAAATATATATATTGTGACAACTTAATGGTAGAAAAACTGCGCTTGGTGCTCAGCATCAAACAAAAATCAAAGACTCCCACAGCTGCACTCACAAACGCATAATACCAGCGCTAAACCAAATCAAAAAGGAATGCAAATGTTGCGCCGTTACACTAAATTAAATGTGTCTTGGTTATATGTATCCCAATACAAAGGATCATAATATTATCAAAAATAAGTTATATGTGTACCAACATCATAAGTCCAAATACAATTGGAAAAAAGTAAAAATTCAGAGGGTGACACCACTATTCTACAAAAAAATAAAAAATAAAAATTAATACATCAATAAACACAGATCCTGATGGAAGTCCACCCCATATATGAAAATGTCCACATAAAACAAATAGCGATGTGTAGGAGGATTCCACCATCATTGAAAATCATATCATATGTTTCCACTTATTTACTGTATATACAGTGAGGGGGAAAAAAGTATTTGATCCCCTGCTGATTTTGTACATTTGCCCACTGACAAATAAATGATCAGTCTGTAATTTTAATGGTAGGTTTATTTTAACAGTGAGAGACAGAATAACAACAAAAATTTCCAGACAAAAAGCATTTCAAAAAAGTTATAAATTGATTTGCATTTTAAAGAGTGAAATAAGTATCTGATCCCCTATCAATCAGCAAGATTTCTGGCTCCCAGGTGTCTTCTATACGGGTGACGAGCTGAGATTAAGAGCACTCTCTAAGGCTGGATTCACACCTATGCATTTTTTGTGCTTTTTGCATTTTGCAGATTTGCACTACAGAACGTGTTCCATAGGAAACCATGTTAAATGGACTCTAGTGCAAATCTGCAAAATGCAAAAAGCACTAAAACTGCATAGGTGTGAATCCAGCCTTACAGGGAGTGCTCCTAATCTCAGCTTGTTACCTGTATAAAAGACACCTGTCCACAGAAGCAATCTAATTCCAATCTCTCCACCATGGCCAAGACCAAAGAGCTGTCCTACGACGTCAGGGACAAGATTGTAGACCTACACAAGGCTGGAATGGGCTACAAGACCATCGCCAAGCAGCTTGGTAAGAGGGTGACAACAGTTGGTTTGATTATTCGCAAATGGAAGAAACACAAATTAACTGTCAATCTCCCTCGGTCTGGGGCTCCATACAAGATCTCACTTCGGGGAGTTTCAATGATCATGAGAACGGTGAAGAATCAGCCCAGAACTACACAGGAGATCCTTGTCAATGATCTCAAGGTAGCTGGGACCATAGTCACCAAGAAAACAATTTGTAACACACTATGGTGTGAAGGACTGAAATCCTGCAGCTCCGGCAAGGCCCCCCTGCTCAAGAAAGCACATGTACAGGCCTGTCGGAAGTTTGCTAATGAACATCTGAATGATTCAGAGGAGAACTGGGTGAAAGTGTTGTGGTCAGATGAGACCAAAATCAAGCTCTTTGGTATCAACTCAGCTCGCCATGTTTGGAGGAGGAGGATTGCTGCCTATGACCCCAAAAACACCATCCCCACTATCAAACATGGAGGTGGAAACATTATGCTTTGGGGGTGTTTTTTTCTGCTAAGGGGACAGGACAACTTCACCGCATCAAAGGGACGATGGACCATCAAATCTTGGGTGAGAGCCTCCTTACCTCAACCAGGGCATTGAAAATTGGGTCATGGGTGGGTCTTCCAGCATGACAATGACCCAAAACACACGGCCAAGGCAACAAAGGAGTGGCTCAAGAAGAAGCACATTAAGGTCCTGGGGTGGCCTTGCCAGTCTCCAGACCTTAATCCCATATAAATTATGCGGAGGGAGCTGAAGGTTCCAGTTACCAAACGTCAGCCTCGAAACCTTAATGACTTGGAGAGGATCTGCAAAGAGGAGTGGGACAAAATCCCTCCTGAGATGTGTGCAAACCTGGGGGCCAACTACAAGAAACATCTGACCTCTGTGATTGCCAACAAGGGATTTGCCACCAAGTACTAAGTCATGTTTTGTGAAGGGGTCAAATACTTATTTCACTCGTTAAAATGCAAATCAATTTATAACCTTTTTGAAATGCGTTTTTCTGGGTTTTTATTTTTTTGTTGTTGTTATTCTCTCTTTCACTGTTTAAAATAAATCTACCATTACAATTATAGACTGCAATCTGCATTTCTGTGCTTATTTCAGGATTCATCCTTTTTTTTTTTTTTTTACCTGGTGATCCTGCCAGTAACACACTTCCCGTCCTAGAGAGTGACAATTCTTCCTTACTGTACTATATCAATGGAGGGGCAGCGATGTCAACCTAGGCTCCTCTCGTTGACTAGGACTACAATACCTTCCACTCGCCTCATTTCCATTAAATTCGGGGGGGGGGGGGGGGGGTTGTTTTGTGGTGCAGAGAGAGATAGCTGGGGAGGCTAGTAACATTGTTTAACCAGTTGCCGCCCGCCCACCGTCAAATGATGGAGGAATGGTGTTGCTCTAGTTCTTGGTGGATGTTCTATGATGGCGCGCCCGAGCGGCGATTTGCGGCTGTGCCGCATTGCTAGGACACGTCGTGACATCAATCCGCTGACGTGGCTCCATAACCATGTAGTCATCTGTGTCCAATCACAGCTGGCCACATGTAAACACGGTAGTGCCGGTAATCGTCTGTCATGGCCTCACACTGACGGAGTGTGTGGCGAGGAGAGCCAATCAGTGGCCTCTCCTCACAGGGGACAGAAATAGAGGTGATCAGAGCACTGATCATCAGTGCCCTGATTACAATAAAGTGCCAGCAATCAGGTGGCACTGAGTGGCATCACTAATGGGCACTATCAGTGCCCATAAGTGCGGCCTATTAGTGTCTCCTCATCAGTGCCACCTAATCAGTACAGCCTCATCAGCGCACAAGGAGAAAAAATTACAAAATTTACTGACAAAAGAAAACTTCTTTTTTTTTTTTCAAAGTTTTTGGTCTTTTATTTTTTACTAAAAAAAAAACCCCCAGTGGTGATTAAATATTACAAAAAAGAAAGCTCTATTTGAGAAGAAAATGATAAAAATTTCATTTGGGTACAGTGTTGTATGACCGCGCAATTGTCATTCAAAGTGTGACAGCGCTGAAAGCTGAAAAATGGCCTGGTCAGGAAGGGGGTGAAAGTGCCCGGTAGGCAAGTGGTTAAGATATCGGTCCAGGACACAAGAGGTTAAAAGGACTCTGGATTTCTGACAGGATCCACAGGTGTTTTTCTTTACTTGCGAAGAATGTATTTAGCCTGAAAAAAGAAAATGAATGCACTCGGCATACTGTATACAAGGACTGGTATGCTGCATTATATGATTTTTTTTTTTTCTTTTTTCCTTTTCTTGGATTTAGATGCACTTAAGGGCTAAATCACACAATGTGCGGTGACCGGCGTTTTACTGCATTGTAAAATGCCGGTCACCGATAGGTCACACATACTACTGTTTTCTGTGTGGTCCTATTCACACTGCAAAGCAACCCGGAGCTGCGCTAAAATGCAGACATTCTGTATTTTATTGCAGTGCACTTTACAGGATTGCATGTCACTGTACAGCAGAGCAGCGCATCACGCTGCCGTACAGCGGCATGAATCAAGTGTACTTTTCTACTCTTTAAATAAAGTTTGTACCAAAAAAAAGGGATGGGGGGGGGGGGGCGGAGCTGAGTGATGTGCTAAATCGTACACCACACTGCCCCCTACTGCAGTCAAAATGGATAGCTGCAGGAGGGTAAAGCACTGCGGGAAAGGCAGCTGTCTGAATTCAGCCTTAAAGTGTTACTAAAGGTTACATTTAAAAAAAATAATAATAAATAACAAACCCGTTTCTACTCACCTGCTCTGTGCAGTGGTATTGCACAGAGCAGCCCCGATCCTCTTCTTCTCAGGTCCCCCTGCTGGCGATCTTGGCTCCTCCTCTTCTTCATGTGTCCCCATAGCAAGCTGTTCGCTGTGGAGGCACACAGTGTCTGCCCGCCCCCGAGCTGTGGAGCTGGGTTCCATAGACACACACAGCGGGGCTTAGTCCCGCCCCCCCCCCCCCCCCCCATTTCCTTCTGGATTGACAGCAGTAGGAGCAAAGGGCCCTGTGTGGAGAGGGGAGAAGAGATGCACAGCGCTGATCTTTTCTCCTCTTTCTTCCCCTTCACACAAGTAAAATGGGGAGAGGCACGCAGAGAGATATAAAACTTTTTTTTATTTTTTTATTTGAGGAATGCATTAAGATAAAAAAAAAAAGTTTTTAGGTTTAGTATCACTTTAAGGCCGTGTTGATGTATTAGATTTGTTGGCCTAGGAGTTAGACATGTCAACGTTCCCAGGGCTAGATATTTATTGGGAGAAGTCCCAGCCAGCACTAATTGGCTGGAATCTAATACACAGTAAATGATTGACTTTTTTATTTTTTTATTTTTTTTTTTAAAGATGTGCCTTTCTTTGAGATCTTATCAGGGATTAAATCTAAGCTCATAGCAGGCTGCATTCACTTTCAATACAATAATGCCCTGTTTGCTGCTAACCCCTCCCTCTAATACTTCAGCCAGGCTGCTTAACCGCTTCAGACCCGGAAGATTTGGCTGCTGAATGACCAGGCCATTTTTTGCGATTCGGCACTGCGTCGCTTTAACTGACAATTGCGTGGTCGTGCGACGCTGCACCCAAACAAAATTGACGTCCTTTTTTTCCCACAAATAGAGCTTTCTTTTGGTTTGATCACCCCTGCGGTTTTTATTTTTTGCGCTATAAACAAAAACAGAGCGAAAATTTTGAAAAAAAGAAAACAAAACAGTATTTTGTACTTTTTTTACTTTTTGCTATAATAAATATCCCCATTTTTTTTTTTTTTTTTTAAAAGCTAATTTTTTCTCAGTTTACTCCGATATGTATTCTTCTACATATTTTTGGTAAAAAAAATCGCAATAAGCGTATATTGATTGGTTTGCGCAAAAGTTATAGCATCTACAAAATAGGGGATAGATTTATGGCATTTTTATTTATTTATTTTTTTTTTACTAGTAATGGCGGCGATCTGCGATTTTTATCGGGACTGCGACATTATGGCGGACACATCGGACACTTTTTGACACATTTTTGGGACCATTGGCATTTATACAGCGATCAGTGCTATAAAAATGCATTGATTACTGTAAAAATGACACTGACAGGGAAGGGGTTAACACTAGGGGGCGCTCAAGGGGCTAACTGTGTTCCCTGTGTGTGTGTGTGTGTGTTTCTAACTGTAGGGGGAGGGGACTGACTAGACGAAATGACAGATTGTGATTCCTAGCTAATAGAAACTCACAATCTGTCACTCCTAACAGAACAGGGATTTGTGTGTATACACACACACATGTCCCACACCTCCGCAGTGCAGCAGGCGCGTGCGCACGACTGCTATCCCGATCCCCCAACGTATAGCTATGACGGTTCGCGAGATCGTGCCGACCTGCTGCAGTAAAATGACTGCGGCTGGTCGACAAGTGGTTAAACAGTAATTATTGAGGGGTTTAGTTTTATTTACTACACTAAAGCCAAGTACACACCATTACGATCTGATCCGCTGTACTAACAGTCCGATGTTAGTACAGCGATCTCCTCTGCTGAGCTATTTTGTTCTGACAGGGGGCAGAACACTCCAATCAACGCTTTCAGCCATTGCCTGAGAGCACTGATTGGGAGCCGGTCGGCTGCTGGTTTTCCAGCATTCTCGTCCGACAGCAGCCAGTGCTCCTGTCGGACCGGCTGCCATACACAAGGGCCGAATGTCGACCGTTTTTTTTTTTTATTGAGCTGGGCGATGTCGTCCGTGTGTACTAGGCTTAAAGTGATACTCAGCCCCGATCCTCCTCTTCTCAGGTCCTTGGCTGGAGCTCCTGGCCCCTCCCTCCCTGTTGAGTGCCCCCCCACAGCGTGGGGGGGCACCCAAGCCAGGCCACAGCTCTCTGTGTCCAGCAAATTTTTTTTTTTTTATATAGTAAAAACTATACATATATTTTGCAATTAAATAACATTTCTAATCCTATAAAGTTAATCACAAAAGTCCCCCTTTACAACAGAGTCTACAGAGTTCCCCTTTTACATCTGAACTCGCAGAGTTCCCTTACATTGTAAGGTGGGGCTCTGCAGACTCTGATGTAAGGGAGAACTCTGGAGACTCAGACATAAGGGATGTTCTAGGAACCCAGATTTATGGGGGACCACTGTGGCCCCTGGTGTAAAGGGGAACTCTGATGTAAGGGGTGCTCTGATAACCCGGATTTACCTTACCTTACTCAGAGGCAGGAGAGAGAAGGGGGGAGACTTCAGTCACAGACAGGGATGGATGGTGAGCTCACTCACCCCTTGGCAGTCGGCACCTCTCATCTAGATGTATCAGAGGCTACTGGACTTCAAATTACTGGCCCCCACTTTCCGTTTCTGAGGCATAGCCCTGGGGATTGGAGTGTGGGCAGATTGAGCCCTCTCTCCTCTCCAGTCTGAGTGTGTGAGTGTATGTGGGGGGATTGTTAGTGTTGGCTTTGGGCAGTGTGAAAGAGAGCGAAACAAGACACTCTCGACTTAGACAACTGCAGCCAGCAACCCTGATGGTAAGCCATAATCCAGTCTGAATAATGTGTCCGGGTTTCAGGTGGTCAGAAATCCAGGCGCCTGATTCCAAACCAGAACTGTCCAGGTGGCAACCCTAGTTTTAACCCACTCCCTCCACAAGGAGAGAGAGCAGCAGTGAGCGGTCTTTATTACAGGAAGTTCCTGCACAGAGGTAAGTCTCACACTGGATTACTGCACAGATCTGGAAGGAATATACAAAACTCACCAAGATTCGGGGAAGAATACACGTTTCTTGCATTTAGAAGAGTGTTTTCCAACCTTTTTTACAGTCAGGGCGCCCTTTAGAACTGTGCACAATCCTGGGGCACACCAGTCTGAGGGCTTGTTCAGGTTAGAAGGTGCGTCCGAACGCGCGTGCTTTTTTTGTACGTCGCATGTTTTATGGACGTGAATGTACGCACATTTGCTACATGCGTGGGGGGTGGTGTTAGGAATTTAATGGCATTCACGTGTGACTACAAAAGGCAACACATTTTTGTGCAGCATGAGAAAGCAGGCACAGATAGAGAGAACACAGCCTGCACCTCCTCCCGGCTCTCTCCTCCCTCCTGCTGCAATCAATACTAAACAAAAACGGACGTCATCAGTTGGTAGGACGTGGGTGGGTGCACCGCACAGCTTTCTGTTTTGCCCACTATAATACTGATAGCATCAGGGGGGAGGAGAGAGCTGGGAGGAGGTCCGGGCAGTGCTCTCTCCTCTCTGTGCACAGGGTTGTCAGACCGGGATGTTGCTACGTCCCCCTTAGGACTCTTTGCGGCACCCCGGGTTGAAAAACACTGGTTTCCATAAGACTTGTTGACAATTAGGGCACTTTCACATTCACCCACAGTTTGGCCGCAGCGCAGGGTAGCCTTGGCTTTCATGTGCAGTACCGGCGGTTTCCATTATGCCGCGTACACACGGTCGGACTTTTCGTCTACAAAAGTCCAACGGACGCTGACGGACTAAAGCTGGCTGGTAATCCGATCGTGTGTGGGCTTCTCCGGACTTTCAACGGACTTTTTTAGCCTCAAATCCGACGGACTTTAGATTTGAAGCATGCTTCAAATCTTTACGTCGTAACTACGACGGACCCCGAAGTCCGCTCGTCTGTATGCTAGTCCGACGGACAAAAAAACGACGCATGCTCATAAGCAAAAACTAAACGGAAGCACTCGGTCTAGTAAAACTAGTGTTCGTATTGTAGGTAGCACATTCATCACGCTGCAAAATCTGTGATCGTTGAATGCAGCGCATTTTATTTCTTCTTTACGAAGGCTCTATAAAGAACGAAGGTGTTTTGCTGTTCATAATCAGAGTTCTCCCAAACTGATTTCTGGATTCTTTTTCTCTTTGATCTCATGAATGATATAGTATGCATTTTAAAAACAATGTTTCCATACTAATAATACTTTTTCCCCTTTTTTTTTTTTTAGGTTTGTAAAGTTACCACAAAGAACCCATTATTCTGTTTTTTTTTTTTATAGTGATTATTTTTTAGTTTTTAGATAAAGTTAACCCAAAGCACCGTTTTTGGTTACGTAAATTTTTTGATTTTCAAGACTTACCACTTGAACATTATTAACATTAGTAATGTATTTTTGGTGTGTTTTTTTTCAAACTCAATGAGATTGTTGTCCCTTGTTAATTTAACATTGTGTGTAAAATCAATGATTTCAAAGAAAAAACATAAAGTCTTTTGCTAAACTCAAAAAATGATCCATTTATTCATGGTCAAAATAAAATAAAGAGGAAGTCAACGCTGGAAAAAGTCGGTGTACCAGAAAATTGGGATCTTGCGGAGTCCATATAAGAGGGAGCACAATCTGGTCCAAGAATCCCAGAGATCAACAGCACCAGCAGATGATCTAGATGTCCCCAGACTGTGGTCCTACAACAGCCTGCGTCTTCTGTCAGACCAGACTGAACCCAGGTCATCACTTTCTTCTCTTCCCTGCAGCCTTTCCTCCACGCTGCCCTGCAGCCTTCCCTGTAGCCTTCTTTTGAGGCTGTGGCTCTGGTGTTTCAGTTGTGGCAGGAGGAGGAGGAGGAGGAGGAGGAGGAGGAGGAGGAGGAGGAGGGGGGGCTGCCTCATGTAGTTGGGTGTTTTGTGTTAGCGTGCCCTGCAGCCCCTTATGGATTGTTTCCCCAAATAGGCGCTCACAAATGAGGCGCTGCTCCCTATTCATCTGAAGAAGCCTGCTGGCTAAGTAGCAGCCATAGGATTCTTCCGCTTCGGGGGGGCTCCTTAAAAAACGGGTGGCCTCTTGCATGAGGCGCAGGGATGCGTCCTGTGTGACCATCCCCTTCCTGGCCCTTTTTTTGGGAAGGTGGAGGGGAGGCACTTGGGATTCGGTCAGGCTCCTACTGGGCCCAGCCACCTCACTTGGCCCAGCCACCTCACTTGGCCCAGCCACCTCACTGGGAGCAGCCACCTCACTGGGAGCAGCCACCTCCTGCCTGACACTGGGCCCAGCCTCCTCCAGGATGATGGTGAATCCGGCCTCCTCCAGGCTGTCCATGGGCCTGGTCTCCTCCTGCCTGCCACTTTCCCCACATTCCTCCTGGATGGACTCATCCTGTGTATAAAAAAAGGACAATAGTTTGAGTATATTTTTTTGGGTTCATCAATGACACACAGTTTGCTTCTCATGAATAGCAAATTCAATGTGAATACTTCTCTTTAATAAAAGAGTCTAATCAGACACCCTAATTATTTCAAGCAGGTGCCAAACATATTTAGCCACTACTGTCAATTGATATGTATACACAATTTTGAGTGCCAAATTATTTTAGACAATTATAACATCCAGTTAACATCATTAATATTAGTACAGTAAATATTTGTTAAAATAATTTACCTGACTCCAGATGGTCATATCTGGTTCATCCAGGATGGAAGACCCAGCTTGCTCCTCATCAGCCTCTGCTGGGGTGGAGGGAAGGGTGGAGGGAAGGGTTGAAAGTGATGGCCTGGCTTCATTCTGGTCATCCAGAAAACGGAGTTGATTATAGTACCACAGCCTGGGTACATAAACATCATCTGCTGATGCTCCTGATCTCCTTGATTCCTGGATCTTCTTATGCTCCCTCTTATACATGTTCCTCAAGACCCCAATTTTCTTGAGCAATGTCTCCATTGTTGCTTCCGGGATGGTCGCCTGGACAAAGGCCAGAAGTCTCTCCAGCGTTGACTTCCTCACATGCTTAGCATAATACTGAGGGTGTTTCACCTCCCACAAATTCCTCATCTCTCGATATTTGGAAATAAAAGATGTAAGGAACTCTGGATCCTTAAATAGGGGATTCATTATATCTGGAAAAGATGAAGTCACAAGACAAAAAACACTTTTATTATAGGTTTCGGCTAACCCCTCATCATCTTCTCCCTATGTAGGCCTCATCAATCTATCAAGCCATATAGGCCGCTTGCTACAAAGTCATGACCATAAAAACCAAAAAAAAAAAAAAAAATCTAAAATTACCTTCGTTTTGTAACGTCCAGGTCCACTATCACCTACCACAGAACGTACGTACGACACGTGCGGAAGGGCCCTCTTTATACACTACGCATGTGTGAAACTCCGCCTGCGTCGCCCGCCCCTGACGTTCGAAATTAACTCATGTTCTCCGCCCCCTAATTCGACGCACAGAACGTACGTACGACACGTGCGCAAGGCCCCTCTTTATACACTACGCATGTGTGAAACTCCGCCTGCGTCGCCCGCCCCTGACGTTCGAAATTAACTCATATTCTCCGCCCCCTAATTCGACGCACAGAACGTACGTACGACACGTGCGCAAGGCCCCTCTTTATACACTACGCATGTGTGAAACTCCGCCTGCGTCGCCCGCCCCTGACGTTCGATTTTAACTCATGTTCTCCGCCCATTTTTTGTTACGGCGCGTAGTGGAGTTAAAGAATGGCGGAGACACCTGAAATGTTGACGACCTCAGGTAGTGGAGACAGCCCGGAGGCTGGAACGTCAGCGAAATCTATGAGGCCTAGATTTAAGGCCTCTAATATGAGTTTTAAAGAGATGGTGGAGATGGTGGCCATTCTTCACAAAGACGACTATGATGGCAATCA